>NW_024098112.1:0-16496 GCF_016545835.1 Crotalus tigris | reverse complement strand
ACGCCCACCTATTTGCCTTGGTAGATAAAGTCTATCAATGTCACTGCGTGGATGAAGGGCATGATTCATTGTCATTATTTTTCTGGTCTGCCTATCCATTGCTTTTAGTTCTGCTTGAGTCCAGTCCAGTATTCCAGCTGTGTACCTAATAACTGGGATTGCCCAGGTGTTGATTGCCTTTATGGTATTTCCTCCATTGAGTTTGGATTTTAAGATCTTCTTCACTCTCTTGATGTATTCACCTCTAATCTTTTTCTTGACTTCAGTGTGCTTGATGTTGTCAGCTTGAAGGATACCCAAGTATGTGTAGTACTCTTCCTCATCCAGACTCTTAATGTTATTTTCGTGGGGCATCTTGATTCCTTCATTTTTCATTATTTTTCCTTGTTTGATAGTAAGTGTGGCACATTTGTCCAAGCCAAACTCCATTACAATATCTTGGCTATATATACGGACAGTGTTGAGCAGCGATTCTATTTCAGATGATGTTTTTCCATACAGCTTCAGATCGTCCATATAAAGGAGGTGGGATAGTCTGGCAGATGTTTTTGATGTTTGATAGCCGTGTCCTGAGTTATTCAGTATTGTTGACAGAGGAAACAGTGCAATAACAAATAGTAATGGTGATAATGAATCTCCTTGAAATATTCCTCTCTTGATATTAACCTCTCCCAGTCTCTCACCATTGACCTGCAACTGTGTCTTCCATTGTGCCATTGATCTTTGCACAAATTTTCTGATGTTTCTACTGACTCCTTTTATTTCTAGGCACTTTATTATCCAATCATGTGGCAGAGAGTCAAATGCCTTTTTGTAGTCAATCCATGCAACATTCAGGTTGGTCTTCCTTCTCTTGCAGTTTTCCAAGATCATTTTGTCTATTATGAGTTGATCTTTTGTTCCTCTGCTATTGGGGCGGTTTCCTTTCTGCTCAGGTGGAAAGAGATTGTTTTCAACTAGATGCTGTTGCACTGCATCAGCTACTACACCAGTTAGTAATTTGAAAGTTGTTGGTAAGCAGGTAATTGGCCTGTAGTTGCCTGGTGTTGCCCCCTTTGCTGGATTTTTCATTATTAGGTAGGTTTTTCCAGTTGTTAGCCACTTTTCAATTTCTCCTCCTTGTAGTATATTGTTGAACTGTTTGGCAATGAGTGGGTGTATAACAGTTAGATGTTTCAACCAAAACCCATGCAGTTCATCTTCACCTGGTGCTGACCAATTTTTGATTTTTCTTGCTCTTTTTTCTACCATTTGTGTTGTTATTACTAGTTCTTTCATTTCAACTTCTGTTTTATTTGCATCCACCTCTTTTAACCAAGCTGCATCCTTGTTGTATTTCTTTGGGTTATCCCATATCTGCTTCCAGAACTGCACTGTTTCTTCCTTGTCAGGTACTGACTGATTCTTTGCAGTTTCTCCCTTGATGGATTGGTAGAAACGTTTCTGATTGGATTGAAATTGGAGGTTCTGCCTATAGTTTGCAATTCGAGCTTCATATCTACTGATTTTCCTGGCTATAGCTGTTATTTGTTGCTTTATTATTTCCAGTGCTTCCTTGATCTTCCTTGTTTCTAAGTGGTTTTTCTTGATTAGGTATTCTTTGGTCTTCTTGTTCTTCAGCTTCTTTTCTTTCATCTGTTCTAGCTTGCTTGCATGTGATCTTAACTTGCTGATCTTATTTTCTAGTCTAACCTTCCATTTTTCTGGTGCACTGTTTGTTTGTTTTTTCTTCTTTGTTGATTTTGCATCCCAGGTATTCAGTTTATACTGCAGCTGTGCTGTACATTAATTGGTTTGTTTCTTGCAGTGAATTGGTGCTTATACTTGCTATTGCAGTATTTGCATCTTTTAATGCTTGTGCTAGCTGTTTCTTTGGAACAAGCTTCCATGCAGGCAGCCTTATTCTGTTGTTTTTGTGCTGTTCTAGATGCTCAATTATTCTTTGTTTCAATTCTTTTATTTCTTTATTTAGAGGGTTTTGTTCTTCCTGAGTAAGAGGTGCCTGGTTTCCAAATGAGAACAGTTGTATATCTCTACTGGATTCTTTCACTGACAACTCCCCCTGGTTTGCCTCTACATTCTGAATTACTTCTTGTAAGGCTTTGATTTCTTTGCCCTGGGTAAACCTTTGCAGTTTGTCCAATTCTGTTTCTGTAAATACTTTATTTCGTGTTATAAATCGGCGTTGATCTGCTAGTCTCTGTTCCTGTTATTTCTATTCTGGATGTTGTTCTTCTTTTCCAGAATTGTGGCATTGCGTTTTAGATATCCCTCTTCTTGTTGGACTTGATCTGTAGTACTGATCAGATTATTTCTTTTTGTTTTCCATCACTGTGGGTATCTGCGACGGGTTAAACACACCTTTTCTTCCAGGTAGTTCTGCAGCTGCTGGCCTGTTTGCTCAGACCAACATCCTTAGTCCCTGTAACCCATTTTTCACTCAGATTCCAGGACTCCAATATCTATGGTGCGGACCTGTATTAATTATTATTATTACGATCATCGCACAGTCCCGCACAAAGGTTTCATTACTGATTTGGCATTTTGTCTACCTATCGAGTCCTAACCCAGGACCTGGGATAGGCAGATGTGGATGTTTGATGGTATTACAGATATCGTCGCAGGATGGAAGCAGTTCCTAGTAAGGCCGCCTTTTGCAATTGACTAATAGTGAATTTGTCAATGCCAATGGTGTTCAAGTGGTGCGCCAGTTGTTTTGGGATTGCACCCAAGGAGCCTATTACTATTGGTACTACCCTTGCTTGCTTTTGCCACAGTCTTTCTATTTCTATTTGTAGGTCTTTGTGTTTTGTTATCTTCTCCAGTTCTTTCTCGTCTATTCTGCTGTCTCCAGGCACTGCCACGTCCACTATCCAGACTTTTTTGTCTTTCTTATCGACAATTGTTAAGTCTGGGGTTTTATGTTGCAGGTGCTTGTCTGTTTGAATTCTGAAGTCCCATAGCAGTTTTAATTTTATCATTTTCTACGGCTATCTGTATTTTATGATCCCACCAGTTTTTGTTTACAGGCAAATGATATTTTTTGCAGATCTTCCAATGCACCATTGTTGTTACTTTGTCATGCTGCTGCTTGTAGTCAGTCTGTGCAATCTTCTTGCAACAGCTTACCAAGTGGTTCACTGTTTCTTCAGCTTCTTTGCATAGGCGGCACTTACTGTCTGTTGCTGTCTTCTCAATTTTGACTTTGTATGCATTTGTCCTTAAGGCTTTGTCTTGTGCATCCAGAATTAGTCCCTCAGTCTCTTTCTTCATTTATCTGCTCTTATGCCATTTTGCCCAGGTTTTATTATTATCTGCTTTCCCAGCTATTTTTTTAATGTATTGGCCATGTAGTTGCTTTTTGTCTTCCCCTGCCTCTATTCTGTTCTTCATTTGGTCTTTCTTGTAGGCCAGTTTTGGTCTCTCCAGTAGTTAGTAGGCCTTCCTGAATACTAATTTCAGTGCATCTTCATCATTGTTCTTCAGGATATTCCTTCCAAAGGCCTTTTTTTTTTTTTTTTTTTTTTTTTTTTTTTTCAAACAATCTGAGTACTTGTAGCATTCCACGCCCACTTCTATTTGCCTTGGTAGATAAGTCTATCAATGTCACTGCGTGGATGAAGGGCGTGATTCATTGTCATTATTTTTCTGTCTGCCTATCCATTGCTTTTAGTTCTGCTTGAGTCCAGTCCACTATTCCAGCTGTGTACCTAATGACTGGGATTGCCCAGGTGTTGATTGCCTTTATGGTATTTCCTCCATTGAGTTTGGATTTTAAGATCTTCTTCACTCTCTTGATGTATTCACCTCTAATCTTTTTCTTGACTTCAGTGTGCTTGATGTTGTCAGCTTGAAGGATACCCAAGTATTTGTAGTACTCTTCCTCATCCAGACTCTTAATGTTATTTTCGTGGGGCATCTTGATTCCTTCAGTTTTCACTATTTTTCCTTGTTTGATAGTAAGTGTGGCACATTTGTCCAAGCCAAACTCCATTACAATATCTTGGCTATATATACGGACAGTGTTGAGCAGCGATTCTATTTCAGATGATGTTTTTCCATACAGCTTCAGATCATCCATATAAAGGAGGTGGGATAGTCTGGCAGATGTTTTTGATGTTTGATAGCCATGTCCTGAGTTATTTAGTATTGTTGACAGAGGAAACAGTGCAATAACAAATAGTAATGGTGATAATGTAATTATTATTATTATTATTATTATATTATTATTATTATTATTATTATTATTATTATGGATCATCGCACAGTCAGCCAGATGTTCAGACTGGATTTGGCATTTTGTCTACCTATCGAGTCCTTACCCAGGACCTGGGATAGGCAGATGTGGATGTTTGATGGTATTACAGGTATCGTCGTAGGATGGAAGCAGTTCCTAATAAGGCCGCCTTTTGCAATTGACTAATAGCGAATTTGTCAATGCCAATGGTGTTCAAGTGGTGCTCCAGTTGTTTTGGGATTGCACCCAAGATGCCTATGACTATTGGTACTACCTTTGCTTGCTTTTGCCAAAGTCTTTCTATTTCTATTTGTAGGTCTTTGTATTTTGTTATTTTCTCCTGTTCTTTCTCGTCTATTCTGCTGTCTCCAGGCATTGCCACATCCACTATCCAGACTTTTTTGTCTTTCTTATCGACAATTGTTAACTCTGGGGTGTTATGTTGCAGGTGTTGGTCTGTTTGAATTCTGAAGTCCCAGAGCAGTTTAATTTTATCATTTTCTATGACTTTCTCTATTTTATGATCCCACCAGTTTTTGCTTACAGACAAATGATATTTTTTGCAGATCTTCCAATGCACCATTGTTGCTACTTTGTCATGCCGCTGCTTGTAGTCAGTCTGTGTAATCTTCTTGCAACAGCTTACCAAGTGGTCCACTGTTTCTTCAGCTTCTTTGCATAGGCGGCACTTACTGTCTGTCTGTCTGTTGTTGTTGTTGTTGTTGTTATTATTATTATTATTTTGCTGCAAATTAGTATGAAGTTAATTTTCCAATCTTATTCCACATATGGGATGTATGTTTTTTTTAAACTCCAATCATTTCCTCTAGAACATGCTTTATGTAACACTGCATGAATGACCTGTGGAACCTAAATTTAATTATAATTAAATTTAACTAGACTAAATATTAACTAAATTTAATTACAGCTGTTGCATTTCCACTTTTCTCCCTGTACAGCCCTAGATGTTCCCCATGGAATGGAAAAAGAGAAAAAAAATTCACAGCTCTTAGATGTTCACTCACCTGGTTTTAGAGCCTTGCATAAGGTTCTATATATTTTTCAGATTCCTATCCAGTTGCCATCTCTTCTTGATTAGGTTGCTCAACTGATTCCAGCTGTGACTAATGTTATCTTCAGAAGGTAAATAAAACCTGAGCTGATTATTGCTGTAAACCTTGGTCCTGAAACACTCTCCATTTGGATTCTAAAACCTTATTCTGTTGTTCCATAAAACAAATCCGGAATACATAAACCCAGGTAGCTGATTGGTTCTTCATCAGCCCCATCAATTGTCTCTCCATCCAGTCCTTTTTAACTGAAAATGATTCTTCTTAAGCAGAGATCTCTCCTAATTATTATTTATGCTCTAATTCCTAACTAGGAATGAATAATTCTATCCATTTTGTTTTCAGTAATTCATTTCACTTATTCATTGAAATTTCTGTTTAGTATGAATCTGGCAGGAGGTTCATTTGCCTGGGATTTTAATATATACTTTTGTATACAAGTGGTGATGTACATGTTTGTATAACACTTTCCTAGATCATGCACAACATCATAGCCAGCATAATCTAATGTATATGTTATGGTGTGTGTTTATTTTGCCTAGCCAGGCAAATTACAGAATTCTGAAAAATAGAATTCACTGGGATATAAGAAGGAAGGAAAGAGTATTTATTTATTTATTTATTCATTCATTCATTCATTCATTCATTCATCAATCATATGGCAAAAACATTAAAAAAGCACATCACAATTACATTCTCATGAGCAAATATGAAACCATTTACTCTATTTTCAAATTCAAAGGTAAACTATATTACATGATGAAGTTACCTGCAGAAAGTCTCTGGGGTTTCCCTGATATGCGCTCAGAGGGCATTATTCCACAATATGTTGCACTGACTACTTTGGTAAGGTGACCAACTTTTTTACAGTGAAAAGGAGGACACAAATAAATTGAAGAAAACAATATTGTAAATAAAAGAAACATTTTATTCATTGCAACAATAATACAGAATACACTATAATATGATAAATGCATAATAAAAAACATTTGTAACAATAACATTTTATATTTTAATTATGCTTACATGCCGTGCCCCCGCCCGCAGCTGCCCCACCAGCACTGCGGCCCTGCCGTGTAGAGCAGGCCCGATGGCTCCCAGAGCACCAGCTATGCCAGCTCCGGCCCCAGGGGGCAGTCCGCCATCAACACACCCCGCCTGCAGTCACCTCGCCCACCCTGCACAGCCCTGTGTAGAGCAGGCCCCACAGCTCCCACAGCACGGGGGGGGCAGCCAGCCACCGCCGCTCCTCACACCCCCACCTGCAGCAGCCCCGCTGCCTCTGCCTCTTGCGCCCGCAGCCATTATTGCCCTAGCAGGGCCGAAGATCAAGAGAAAGTTACCATGGCATCGCTGCTCCAATCTCCTCCAGGTCTCTTTGGGACTAACTAGGAGATAGTGTAGTTGGAAAGCAGGGAGGGGTGCAAGTTCCTGCCAATTTGCCTTTGCTGCAGACAACTTACATGTGCAAAGTTTGCTGGCCGGGTGTTTTGGCGTGCTCAGCAGCAATTCCTATTGGCTTTCGAAAGCCAATAGGGGGAGTAGCACAGCTCATGCAAAAGTTGAAAAAAAAACCATCAAAAAAAGGTGCCGGAACGCCGTTCTGAGTGTTCTATGAGAAAAAAAAGCCGTGCAGATTAGTCTTCAAATATCAAAAAGAGGACATGTAGGAGGACACTTTTTGAGGGAGGACAGAACTTAAAAAAGGAGGACTGTCCTCCCTAAAAGAGGACGGTTGGTCACCTTATACACCACAGTTACATTCCAAAGATGAGAGCTTTTCTCATTTATGGAGGAGACTAGCATTAGTGGACAAGGACATATGGACAAAGAAGAAGCCTCCCCGAAGAGTCCTATACTTGGGCGTCAGTTAATTCTTCCACAATGGCAACCAGAGAATCCTTGTCATCTCCAGACTTAAAACACATCACTATGGGAAGATAAATCACAAACACACTTGCAAGATTCTGTAATTATCATCTATCTCACTAAAGTATATTTCTAGTCTTCCAATGAAGCCTTTTTTCTGGTCTGGTCTACCCTGAATAGCTGACAGTCTGCTCTTGAATCAAAAGTATATTCAGTAGTGAGATTCAAATATGTGAACAACTGGTTCTCTGTGTGGATGCCACTTCCGGAAGTCCATTCTGGGCCTGGGCAACAAAAAATTAGCTACTGGTTCTGCTGAACTTGTGCAAACCAGCTGAATCCCACCACTGAATATATTTCAGTGCATTCATTATCTTAACACATCTGGAAAGCACCTATCTGATGGGCACTAGATCTAATACTCAGGTTATATCATTGCCTAGGGCATTTAACCTCCCCCCCCCAATGTGACACAATCCAGTTTATCCAAATCAGTTTATCTTAATTTTGGGAGGAAAATACTATCATTAATTGGCATTAATGAATTAATATAAATAATTATATGTTTAAATCCAAAGCAGTCAAAAATTTTCCATGATACCAGTGAAATGCATATTGCATCCACATACCAACTGCCTAGATTGGAGCTTACTTCTTAGATCAGACACTTGGGCATTTCAAGGCAAAAGACCTTCGTCTAAGGCAGAGGTGTCAAACTGCCGGCCTGTGGGCCAGTTTCATCATACGGAAGCCGCGCCCACCCCATTGCCAGCAATGGAAAAAAGTCATGACACGTCGTGTGACATAGTGAATTTGACACCCCTGGTCTAAGGGGCAGGAAAAGTAAAAGAGAGGAGATATTTCAGCTGTAGCAAAATGCTTCTTTCTAGAGAAGAGGTGGGGAACGATGGCCCTTTTATGACCTGTGGACTCCAATTCCCAGAATTCCTGATCCAGCATGACATGGCTGGCTGAGGAATTCCAGGAGTTGAAGTTCACAAGTCATAAAGGGGCCGTAGTTCCACATCTCTGTTCTAGAGGTTCTGGATAGGAACTCGTGCTGAAGTCATGCTAGAAAGGCTTTGACAAGTACCTCAAATTCTCATGACCCCTCCTCTAGCCTACCTTTGTTGAGGGGAATGCAATTCAGGATGGGAAAAGCCAATTCCAGATTAACAAAGAGTAAGACAGATTGCAAGGATCATTTTCAGTGAGGAAAAAATGCATGATGGTGGTTTTTTATTGAATACCATGCTTCTGGCCAATTCAACTCCATGCAAGAAAGGGCAAGTTCATTGTATATTAGGAAAGGGCTGAAGTGGGGTGGAGTGGGCAATCATTTGGAAGTCGGGGACTACTATGTCTTTCCCCACCCCTAGTTATTTTCAAGAATTTGCAGGATTCTTTTTTTTTTTCGCCATGTAAATGTATACATTTGAACTAGACTGTGATGTTTCTCTGTGTCGTTTGTATGTGTGGGGTGGGTATATGCATAATGATATTTTTTGAGAGCTGAATGCAATGAAATTTCATTTTAATGTATGCTGATTAGTATACATTTAAAGTGACTATTCTATTCTACTCTACTCTACTCTACTCTACTCTACTCTACTCTACTCTACTCTACTCTACTCTATTCCATTCCATTTCAGTCCAATACAATGTCATACAGAATGACTGATTTCTCTCAACTTGAAGTATGAGCAAGTCAGCCTTTGTTCAATTTCAGCTCAAAAGATTCAGTGTGCCTGCACCTTATTTTTTTTTTAGCTTTTGAGATTAAAAGGTTTGGCTTGCAAAATTCCCATTTCGGTATCTTACTAGCACTACTGTGGTTTTTGATATTGAGTTCTTAAAAGAAATGCTGAATAAAAAATATGTGATCTATTTTCTGTCCCTATGTCTGTGCAATTCTTTTCCCTTTAAATAGTCAGGGAGCAACAGAACCTCGGCAGTGAATGCAATGGAGAATTTGTTTTTTTCTCACTATAGCAGGACAGAAGCTTTTTCACCAAATTAAAAAAGGTCATGAGTAAACTAGCAGAGGGCATGGCCAAACTGGAAGTCAGTGCAATGGCCTTCACCCTGGAATGAACCGATTTTAAAATTTCCATGATGATATCAGTACGCAGGTGATGAGAACCCCTGGGTTGAGTATTCTTCAACATACAAATATGAACAACCTCTCCCTATTAGTCATGGCACCTTCCCCCCCCCATTCAAAGTACAGAACAGATATTTTTCATGATGTTTGCAAATTAAGATACAGTTCCTATTTCCCTAGTACTTTTAACTTGCTTACATGTTATCTAACAGTTTATTAAATAAGCTTATTATCCATTTGTTTGTTTTAATATCAACTGTTGTTTAAAAAAGTAAAGCCGTTTCAAAACTTTGGGGAGATGCAGATGCAATAAGAAAAGAACACAATGTACTTTGTGTGCATTTAGTTTATTACCTATGAGACCGAAAAGTACAGCAAAGAGCAAAACAAGTAGATGTAGTGTCATGAACAGATAATTGTCAAAATGCCCCCAAATTTTACTTTTGATCCTTAACAGCCGACCTTTTGGGTCTCACCCTAAAAGAAGGCAACTCCTTATAGTCAGATTGTTCCAGAAACAGCCCTGCTGAACAAACTATATTCTTACTGATCAGCTGTATGGTGGAGAAAGGATGTGGAGTCTGTATTCAGATCCTTTGCTCTCCTTTTCAGATAAATGGTTGGCTTGTATCTGCTTATCAAGTTAATTAGAATACATAGCCTCATTTTCTGAATCCAGATGTGATTTCTTTTTTCTTTTCTATTCAACTACAACTGTATAGAAGTCTCTGTGCTGCATATTATAGCTCAATGCTCTGATAAGTCAGTGTTAGTTATCTTGGTATAAGGCTGGTCTTGCTAAAATCGGCACCACTCTGTAGCTTGTTTTGAAGTGAGTTTTTAAAGCAAGCACCTTTCTTTGAATTGTATCTATTTTGTTACTGTGATTATTACCCTACACCTTATAAGCTCCCCCTTTATTTGTTTGTTCTGGAGAAAAATACATTTATATCTGAAAGCAGAAATAGACAGACAGCTCTGCACTGAAAGAAAATACTTCAGGCACATGGGGGTTTTCCAATGGAATATTCTGCTTGGGATTCTGGAAGACTCAATTTCATTGTGTTTTCATGTTTCACCTTTTGTGTTATTGGCCATTGCACTGGACATCATGTGGCCAAAGGCATGTGTGTTTCACAAGCAGTATTGTCATCCCTCATTGGGTAAGATTTAGAAAGGTAGGTTCTGCGCATACAGAGTAAAATATAGGTAGTCCTGAACTTACAACAGTTCATTTAGTGACCATTTGAAGTTACAATAACACTGAAAAAGTGACAACCATTGCAGCATTCCCATGGTCATGTGATCTAAATGCAGATGCTCAGCTACTGATTCATATTGATGATGGTTGCAGTGTCCCAGGGTCATGTGATCAGCTTTTGTGACTTTCTGACAAGCAAAGTCAATGGGGAAGCCAGATTCACTTAACAACTGTGTTACTAACTTAACAACTGCAGTGATTCATTTAACAACTGTGGCACAAAAGGTTGTAAAATGGGGCAAAACTCACTTAGCAAAAGTCTCACTTAATTCCAAGATTGGAGTAATGCAGAATTGCAAGCTATGGTTACAGTTATTAAAAGCATGAAGAGAAATTTCTAAACTCTTCTTCCCAGATGTTCAACAGAAGAGAATGTGAAAAATGGAAACTTGCAAATCTGGGGAGAGTTCATTTTCATGTCATTGAGAATCATTGTTTGCCAAGCTAGCAAAGAGTGACATGACTTTGACTCCTTTAGCTAGCTTTACCCATATCTGTAGGAATCTACCTAACACCAAAATTAACATCAGACCAACAATCAAGAAGCAAGCAATACTCCAATCAAAAGACCACTCCCATAGTCACTAGAATATAAACTGAGAGCAGACCCCACCCCCTACTAGCACTGAAGATGCTACCTAATTTGGGTAATGAAACATCTTCAAGAAAACAACCAATATTGGAGAGCACCAATAACCCCTCATTTCAACCCTGAGCTACAAATATTCTCCTCTAACAAATCTAGATAAATTGTTGCTTTCCGTTGTTTGTGAAAGTTCTGTCTACTTCCCTTCCTACAATTTTACTTTGTATTAGTGGACCATTTGCAGACCTTAGAGGACTTTTCACTTTGACATTTGGTTTTACTGTCAGAGGAAATGGATATTTTAGTTCCTGCAGGTTTGCATTGACAGGATCCTCCGGCCTTCTCACTGCATTCCTTTCCTTGTTTTGCTGCCCTCTGAGAACTGCATGGGGAGTTGGTCACAGCTTGAAAGAAAACACATGGAATGGTTATTCATGAAACACCTTTTTGGGAAAAATAACAAACAGGCAACTTAGTACTTACAGATACTGATGGAACTTGAAGAATCTCTGGATATCCTGTGGAGAGAAGAAAACACTCCCTTTTTTTTCCGTGTTGATCTTCCGGGCTTGCCTTAACACTGTTTATCATCTTCATTCTTTCCTCAATAATAAATCCACAGCATTTATACCCATTTATGCAGAATACAAAAAGCATTACTCAATGTTTCATCATCTCTTTTGAAAATACCTTTGTTTGAAAGGCTATTTGAAGGATTTCTAAATACGTCTGTATTGTACTGTTACATATATTTGGAAGTAACTGGAATTCAGGCAGTGGTGGGATTCAAATACCTGAACATCTGGTTCTCTGCGTGGATGCAGGCCTGGGTCTCCGAGGCCTAGAATGGACTTCCGGAAGTGACATCCATGCACTTCCTGTGGGCTGTTTTAGGACTGGGAGGCCTCCTCCACACCTCTGACTTCTGGAAGTGACATCCATGCACTTCCGGTGGGCCATTCTAGGCCTGGAAGACCTCCTCTAGACCTCTGAGGCTTAGAATGGACTTCCAGAAGCAGCATGGGTTCAGCTGGTTCTCTGAACTCAACAAAATTTAACTATCGGTTCTACTGAACCGGTGTGAACTGGCTGAATCCCACCACTGAGTTTGGCCATATAATGCTTGGTGACAGGGATCCTATAAAGCTTGATCTAGAATAAATAAAATAAATTGACATAGGAGACTTACCTTTCTTCTTCTCCCTCCAACAAACTTTTGTAAGCTGCAATCTCAATATCAAGAACTATCTTCACATTCAGAAGTTCCTGGTAGTCACGTACTAGGCTGGCCAGTTCATCCTTGCCATTTTGAAGGGCCTTCACTAGTTCAGCATATTTCTGTTGACCTTCTTTGAAGGCTTGTTCACCTCCTTTGGCTGCCTCACAAACTGTCTTCTTGAGCTCTTCGTTCTGTAAAAGGGATATGATTGGACATGTTGTCACCTGCCTCTTAGTGCCACACACCCAGATTGCAGCCTTTCAACAAAAGTATCTGGAAAATTAGGGCTCATATCCTTCAAAAACATGGGTTAGAGTCTTTACTTTATTCATTCAATGAAAGAATAATGAAATCCATTATTCTAGTTGCCATTACACCTAATAATTCAGGCTTTGTCCTTCTACGTGTTATCTTCTTTTTTCCCCAGGAAACCCAATGGACAAAATATAACTTTTGGGGCAACCTGGGCAACCTGGCCAATCTTGTCCTAGACCTGGAAGTTAGTCAGCATTGAGTATTTCAGAAGGGAGACGATTAGGGAAACTCATAAGTGAAGATTGTAGACCATAGACTCAACTGGGAGATTGAAAACCATCCAGCGAAAAAAATCATGGCAAACACGTCATGTTATCTTGCCAAGCAAGCCATAGGACTGAGCTCAGGACTGAGAGCATCTTTATCAGAAAAAAAAAACAGATGTTGGTAGTTTGGACTAATGCATGTCTTGCATATGTTACTGTACAATTTCCTCCAACACCCAGAAACAACATACAAACAAACCTCACCATACTTTTAGCATATAGATACCAGTATCTTTATACCAACTGCATACTGAAAAGAGGAATGCAGGTATGTTGTAATCAGGGTATCGGGGATTATTATACCTGTGGACCATAAATATCCTATGGCTTGTAAAAAAATGCATATTCAAACAAAAACAAAAAAGTTCTATTTTTCACTTTAAAAGTCCATTTTTAAAAATGATTTAAATTTGTTACCATTTTCTGATCATGAGAAAAACTGTCAGTTTTAGGTCTGTTTGCAAAAAGTAGAGATTCAAGCTCTTCTAACCTGGCTTCATGTCTTCTTAATAGTTCACAACTAATGTTTGTAAAGCCCTTGCCTCTTTACTAATTACACATAACTAGTGAAACAAATCCAGATTTTGGAACTAAGAATAGTAAACACAAATAAGCTTCTTTACACAACGAGGCACCTTACATATACTCTATAGCAGGGCTTTTCAACCTTTTTACCCATTGTACCCCACTTTTAGGATATGGCAACATCTGAGTACCACCAGTCGCCTAGCAAGGTGTCAAAAACTTAATGACCTCCCAAAAGGAAAAAAGTGATAAAGTACAGGTAGTCCTCGACTTACAACAGTTCGCTTAGTGATTGTTCGAAGTTACAATGGCACTGAAAAAAGTGCCCCTCATGCCACAGCTGAGCAAGACAGTTCCCGGCGGCACTCTTCCTCCTGTCCAAGGTTTTCATTGTTGTGAGCATTTCTGTTGAGGATTGGCAGTGTGGGTGGGGTGGGGGGTGTTTGGTTTTTATTCCCCTCATCTGCTGGGTGATTGCAGCAGGTTTTGGTCAAATCACATGACCCCGGGACACTGTAACCATCATAAATATAAATCAGTTGCCAAGCATCTAAATGTCAATCACAAGACCCTGGAGATGCTGCAACATTCCAGCTGATCAGCGCTTCTTCTGGGCTCAGCAGAAGTACCAGGATCAGCGCTGAGCTCCAGCTGGATCCTGGCACTGATCCTAGTGCTTCCTCTGAGCCCTGACAGCCCCGAAGAAGCACCGATCAGCTGGAAAGCAGCACTGATCCTGGTGCTTCCACTGAGCCCTGACAGCCCTGCAGCTCCAGCCATGTCTCGCTCAGGCTTGTGCGGTGCTTCCATCAGTTCAGCTCATTCCCCTCTCCTGCTACTTTTCTAGAATGGTCGCGTACCACCTGCCAGGTGCCAATGTACCACAGGTGGTACCCGTACCACTGGTTGAAAAGCCCTGCTCTATAGTACTCATGTATGAATTGTACTATTGCTAATTTGAAATTTGAATTATTCTACCACCCCCAACCCCCCAGTTGTCTAATTTGCATTGCACCAGTCTTACCTCCTTCTGCAGACTCTGAAGTTCACACTGGACTTTTTCAACTTGTTGGATAAGTTCTGAAATCTGCTGCTCTCGATTCTTCAGATCCCATTTGTAACTAGAACTCTTACTTTGAGCCTCTTCATACTAAGGGTGTCAATATAAGACCTTTCTTTAAAATTATCACAATCATATGTTTACATTACAGCTTTTCCATGCTAATCATATTCAAAGTGGCTCATGACACAGAAAATAGTATAAGGCAATTTGCTAACAAAGTAATTTTTGGAGGGGAAACCTTTATAAATGCAAAGTAAGATTATGCAACCTGCTGAAATTTATATTTTTAAAGAGATTTTTTTTAAAAAAAAATAGTCCAAATCACTGCCAAAATAACTTATCTAACATTAATAATTGTAAGATGAATTCTGACGATCTCAGGTTGCCCTCATTAGCAGTCATTTTCAGCCAGTTAAAGATGAGACAGAGAGAAGAACTGGTGTCAGCTCTTGCAGGATTCAGTGTCTGATAGCTACTGTACATGGCTACAAGCAATGGAGTCCTACCATTTAGCGATAGATTGTTAGCCACACTTCTGCTGAGTATCTCTTATTGTTTGCCTGGGATGTCTATCAGTCTTACCTAATCCCTTTCTTCCGATAAATTAGTGAGAAAGTATACAAGTAGACAGAATGGAAAGCCATTCAATGGAAGCCATAACTCAAGAATTCCTGGTACACATACATTCTTTGTGGTGGTTACAGGATATTTACTGACATTAGGATTGTTCTGCTGCAACATTTGTTTGATTGAGGAACAAGAAAGAGCCAGACAGAGCAGCAAGAAGATGTTGAAAATTGAGGAGGATATGCCACTGCTGTCCTTTACAACAGAGGATGCTCTCCTGTCACTTATATCTGAGTAAAATTCTTCTGGTAGTTCAGGAGGCCTTTGTATGTGACATGAAAAGCAGCCCTATTGCTTATGAGCAGTGTCTCATACATTAAGAAGGTAGATTGGTAATCAGTCAGTAAGGAAGTCACAAACATATGCAAAGCTATGTTAAAAGGTTAGCAAAAGCGACAAGAGAAATAAGCAGGGAACGTCTGTGGCATTTCACTTACCAAGTATTGCATTTTTTTTTATCAATAGGTCTTTTTTTCTTTTTTCTTTTTAAAAAAGAACAAATAAAAATTACCAAGTTTTGCACTGATGTGAAATACCTTGTTTTGATAAAATTTATCTGCCTCCGCTTTACTTCTCTGCATAATTTCCTCATACTCTTTTCGGACTGTGGCTATGATGTTGTCCATGTCAAGGTTTCTACTGTTGTCCATTTTCACAACCACATCCACATCTTGATCTTGTTTGTCAAGCTGTTCTTTCTCCTAGGTGTTGATTCAAATACATTGTCAGTTCTGTAGCCTAGGTCAAGCAGTGATCACCTGAAGGAAAGAGGATCTCTTGAGTGGATCCCTCCCTACTTACCTTCTTATATACACATTTCAAGAACTTGATCTCTCGGTCCAGGAGACTGATTTTCCGCTCCAGCTCTGCATTATTTGAAAAAATGAAGTCTACAACCTAAACAGATGACGTTCTCGTATTACATTTTTTTTATGGGAGGATTTCCAAAGAAGGGGGGGGGGGAATCAGACTTCACTTAAACTATTAGAAGGATTGAAAGTTATTTTAAAAATTGCAATAAATAACAACAACAAATATCATGCCATGATTTTTAAACCCATTATTTGCAGGTTTCATGTCCCCGTCTGATGGCCCTTAAACTGAAGCTGAATATCTCCCTTTGTATACCAAGGAATTTATTCTATTATTTGCAAAAGCATCAAGTAGAAAATATGTTTTGTTTTTTGTTCTTGAGTAAAAATACTGTGCTGTAGAGGGCCCCCTTTCTTCTTTTCAGCTATTTATTATAATTAAACATATCATACAAATATTTGGAAAAGGTGGGGCAAATGAAATATTTTTAAATACACACCTAAAGTAAGATCTTGGGTACATGAAAGGGTGAGTCCATTTT